>NC_050472.1:14146912-14150359 GCF_013373865.1 Monomorium pharaonis | reverse complement strand
ACGCACGCACGCACGCACGCTCGCACGCACGCACGCACGCACCCACACACACACACACACACACACACACACACACACACACACACACACACACACACACACACACACACACACACACACACACACACACACACACACACACACACACACACACACACACACACACACACACACACACACACACACACACACACACACACACACACACACACACACACACACACACACACACACACACACACACACACACACACACACACACACACACACACACACACACACACACACACACACACACACACACACACACACACACACACACACACACACACACACACACACACACACACACACACACACACACACACACACACACACACACACACACACACACACACACACACACACACACACACACACACACACACACACACACACACACACACACACACACACACACACACACACACACACACACACACACACACACACACACACACACACACACACACACACACACACACACACACACACACACACACACACACACACACACACACACACACACACACACACACACACACACACACACACACACACACACACACACACACACACACACACACACACACACACACACACACACACACACACATATGTATTGCGACGTTATTTTCCTCCGCGTCTACAACTTCGCCGTGCTTCTCAACAAAAGGTTGGGCGCCAGGCGCGTAATTCGCGCCGCACAAAAATCGCAAACTCTCGGTACTTCGCACGACGGCCGAATGCCAGCTAGCCCGCCTCCACACGAAATGGCAGAGGGGCGAGGTTCTTTCTCGGTACGCGGAATAGGAGAGGAGAGGTCTCGCGTGAATAATTAGATCAACTGAATAAATATAATAAGCATGTATTGAAGTTAGGATGGCAACCGCGTTGTCATCGAATACAATCTAATCGTTCGACATGCCTGCCTGGTACGGCTGTGGCGTACTTAACTCAACATTTACAATAGCTCGAAGCTTACTCTGCACAGACTACAATCTACATTCAATAAGACGACACACGACGTTAACAATACTTAATAGGCGATGAACGGGATAGGCCGCTACGTAACGTGCGCCTTCCGTACAGAAATTCTCATCTGCGGAAGCCCGCCTCGGTACTGCGCAACCGACTCACACTCTCGGTATGTGGCAGAGGAATCCCGGCGAATATTACTTTACGCGCTATCCCGTCGCGAGACTTTACTTCTTACGCAATTACAAAGATCGACTGTCGGCTCGACATACTCCCCGAGGGAGGAGACACTAGGCGCAATAATTAATCTACATGAGGCGGAGATCGACACCCTGCTACGCGGTGACTCGACTCTCGGTATCCCGAGAATAATAGATTCGCCCACCGAACGCTCGGTAGGGTAGTTATTTCTCACTAAAGGCCGGGCCGGCCGTCTTCGCTCTTACCGCGTGGTCGAAGTGGTGGCCTTACAAGCAGGGTGGCGTCGTTGATGGCCGTGGAACCGCTCTCGTTGCTATCTCGCCGAACAGTGACGAACCGTGAGCGGTCGGGGGCGCCGCGGACGCCGGTAGCGGCCCGCGCATCGATCGCGCTTCGATTTGCGCACACCGATCGCTAGTCGATGGGGGTCTTACGCCCGTCCTGCAAGATCTCAGCGTCCGAGGGCGCCTCTGGTCGTGACGCCGCGTAATTTGAAGGCCGCGGATTGCACGCCACAATGTCCTTTGCTGTGTCGGCTGCCGCTGGGCCGGCTCGGGGTTGATCAGGTCCCGTTCGGCCTACTCCTTGGGGCCGTGGCTACCGCGCCGGCTGGGGCTTCCCCCACCCTAGTTGTCGGAGGTAAGGGCGCATGCTTCCTCCCCGACGTCATCTCCGGCTGCACCGGACTGCTGCTCCTCTCTCTATACAATAAAGTTATACAATAAAGTATAACGGCAGTGTTTGTCCCCTGACTTTTCCAACGTACCTCGGTACTGTACGCAATTACTTGCCCTTGCTCGCTGTCCTCCGGCTGTCCGGGGCCCCGCCGCTCGGTCGTTTATGCTTCTTATTCACCTTCCCTCGACGGCTGCTCCGTTAATCACAAATGGTCATCTTGGCGCACCACTTCTCCCGCGGGTCGCGACTTCCGCTTGGCGGATACTTACGTGTCTTAAGAACTACAGAAATCTTATTTAGAAAAGAAGAGGCCGCTCCTCCCCCGCTCGGGGTAATGAGCGGCCCCAAATGACCTTTTCCCGGTCGGGCACTCCGGCCCTTGTGACTGACGAAAAACGTCACGTCACAGTATTATATTTGCCACTTTTTTATTATATTAAGAAACAGTCAAATATGAAAGTAAACTTTTTTTATGTTTTTAAAAGATTTCAGAAATATTGCATTTGCAATTTTATAAAAACATGAAGGAAATACATTTCTGAAATATTTAGGATAAAAAGTTATAATTAAAATGTTAATGAAATATTTCTATACTATTTCCGATCGTTACAATATTTCACCAATGTTACATGCCGTGTGGGATGCTACTTTTGTTATATATATGCATTTATGCTTTATACTGTGTAATACGTTGAGTATTATATAATTAAGATTAATCCGTTTTTGTGTTCTAATATAAAAATATATGCAAGAGAGGCAGTGATTGAATATGACGCGACTAAAGAAATAACGCAACTTCTAGCGCGGCGCCTATAGCAGGAGATTATCATCTCGTTTTGCTAATAATTGAGAATAATGGAACCCATATATTATTATATTTGAATGGATTTGACTTTTAATGCTCTTTAATCTTTATCCCTACAAAATTTTCAAAATTTTGAAAAAAGAGGTGGGGGTAGGGTAAATTAAAAAATTTAAAATTTTTGGAAAATCTAAATATACTATTAAAAAAGAGTATAAAATACCATAAAACTTTTGTATAAATCATTTTTTCATAAACCTTATATTTTCAAAGATATTCGCCAAAAACGAAAAAACGTTATTTTCGAGGGGTGGTTTCAACCCCTAAACGTCGAAATACGCCGCTAAAAAAATATGGGTCTAATATTTTTTCATCTTCTACAACATATCTAAAGCTCATTAAAATCGGTGATGGACAGTTCTGTCCGTTCCTTTGTGAGTGTATGTATATATATATGTATATATATATATATATATATATATATATATATATATATACTGGGTATATATTTATATATATTTATTTATATATTCAGTGAGAAATAATGTTCAAAAAGAGTAATGCGACGTCTTTTTAATAATCATTTTTTAGATTCTACTAGAATGCTATTGTTTTGATAAATATAATAAAAAACAGATCACAAAAAAAGTTATGTTAGCACATGTTATCTTTTGTCTATTAAGTTGTGTGTCTATTAAGTTTGTTTTAGAGTCCTATAATAAAAGAAGCGCGATCTTGTTCCTACTTTC